>NC_088879.1:33458973-33497393 GCF_032884065.1 Artemia franciscana | reverse complement strand
AGATTTATACTAGAGAAGTTGTACTGAAGAAGATATTCGAAATCGTATCTTCGAATCCAAGCGAAAATAAAATTCTCTTTGCTATTTTTTTTTTGTCATTTTGCCACAGATTTTTTTTTTTCATCAAACTTAACCATCGAAATTTGTGTCAAAAATGGTAACATTGTTTAGATATAGAAAGGTGAATCAAATGGTATGTTTATTTGTAGGTTTTGTTTTGGTAAGTCTTTTAAAAGCCTCCCGGTTTACCCTTTCGTAGGAAGTTCTGCTTCCTTTACGTCCTTTCATATAATGTATTGAAAACCCACTTGGGGGACAGCCGGCTTTTAATTTACTCCAAGAAGGATGACCAAAGACAATTATTGACAATCGTCATTAATTGCAACGTCAGCACTTGCAACATTTCCTAGCCGTTTAAACTGTTCATTATAGTCCTAGATAGTAAGATTGAACCATATTTTTCCTTCTACTTATTCTTTGGTGTTCGGTCAGTCAGTTGAACATCTAAAACAGCCCTTACTAACTTTTCCGTTTAACTGGCCATTATATGCTGGGTTTTATTTTCAGTAGAGTGTAGTTCGGTATCAACACAAAAACTAAGCATCCAGAAGAAAACTTGGACTTGAGAACCAACTGTAGCGTAGTAGGTTTTATCTGATGGGATTATTTTTGCCAACTTTTACCCTTAGAATCTCAAGTTCTTAAAAGTTTTATCTAACATTTCGTTTTGTTTTTTTTCTTCTTCTTCTTCTTCTTCTTCTTAGAAGTTAGACTTGAGATGCAATTTTAACGTAGTAAATTACGTCAGATGGTATTATTTTAGTCGAGTATTACCTTTAGAATTGCAAGTTCTTAAAGGTCTTATTGGGTATTTTTGCACTTTAGATAATACCCACAAACTAGTTGCTTAGCTCATCTCAAAGAAAACATCAGCAGGGCAAAGTAGATTATGAAGATGAAGGTGTAAACAGTGATAACTATCAGCAGGACAAGGTAAATCAAAAGGATCAAGGAGTGAACATATACCCCTGCTTATGTGTTCTTGAGGACAGCTCAGTAAACAGTTACAATTATCAGCAGGGTAAGATAGATTATGAGGATCAATTTGTGACTGAATATACATTTCTTGTGAATCCATCCCTTGAGAAAAGCTTAGTAAACAGCGACAATTATTATAATGGCCATTATCAGCTTGACAATGTAGGTTACGAGGATAAAGGCGTGACTTAACATACATTCACTGCTGATCCGTCCCTTACGAACAACTTAGTAAAGAGTAGCAATTATCAGGAGGGGAAGGTAGATTGCGAGGATACAGGTGTGATTGAACATCAGTAAAGGTGGTTTTTTATAAGTAAAGTTGCTGGTTTATGGTCTATTTTTTTATCATTAACTATTAAATAATTAATAAGAAGAGAATCGGTCAAGAATTGGTAAATGGTCATGGGTTGAAGTCTCTTTAAACTAGGATGTCAATCCCAGTTTTCTTTTAACTGGGACTTTGTGTCAATCTCTTTGTTCTAAGGTTGAGTTTATTTTGTAGGAAGTGAGTTTAGGCGGTTGGTCATTGACCCATTTGGCTGGTGAGAATGAAACTGTGTACAAGTTTAACCGTTCGCTGAAATTGGCTCCTCATTCGACTGTCACCGTTTGGTCCGCTGGTACAAACCAAGCTCATGAGCCACCCCATGATCTGTTGATGAAAGAGCAACGCTGGTTTGTGGCCGATCACATGACTACACACTTGTACAACGGCAGTGGAGAGGTAAGCAACAAATAACTATATCGTTTAGAATTTGTTGGCAAATAAATTCTTTTACACAGCAGGGGGCCGTAAACAGATGATATCATAAGTGATAAACTTTTTTTCTTGACATTTGTTAGCCAATTTAAATGAAAACCATGACCAAGCCAAGAAAAGTGGTCACCTCTTGGCCGTCTCTAGAATTTCATACCTCTATGAGTAAAATCTACAGAAAAGGAAAGTGCATCCAAACCATGTGCAGAAAATAAGTAATTGTAGTACTAGTTTCCTCTTGTAAATTAGCTATCACAACAAAGTCCTTGCTATATTCTTACCAGAGAGCTCAATTAAATTTACTGTTGGAATACCAAGGACATCAAAATAAAGGTGTTACAATAGAACATGTTTAGTGTTGCCACGTTGGATCGTTGTGGTAGAGTTGCTAAATCAAAAATGTTACGTTAAAGGCTTTACAGCAGATTTTTTTTTATTGTTGCCACGTTGAATGTTTACAGTAGAGGTGTTGCGTCAGTGGCTCCCAACCGATTTTGAGCTATGTCCCACCTAGGCATTTCTAAAATCCTGATGCTCTCCTTGTGATATTTGGATTTTTTTTCCAAATTTCCCGTGTATTCAAGGCATACTTTATACGAAAATATAATGAAAAATATTGTCTGAATACAACGCCTTTTCTAGGTGTCAACACTGTATGACGTCATTGCAATACTACCATGTATCTTTTTTGTTCATTAAACGCATATGATTGTAAAGTCGTTTTCTTGAAAAAGGCTTTTTTTTATTAATTACAGTCAGCTGAAGGGTGCACGTCCTGTCCTTGAACCACCAATATATTGCCATGCCCCAACGGTGGGGCCTGCGCCGCACGTTGGGAGTCGGCATTACAGTGGGAGTGTCGCCGCGTCGAACCGTAAAAGAAAGAAAACGTAATCAGTTAAATGAGTTAGAAAGTCAGAGAAAAAATTCAAATATGAACATTCCGTTGATTGTCAGAGACATCTATATCTTCAAATGAAAGTAATACCTTCTTTAGCTGTAGTACCATATTTGTTGCTGATTTTCATTCTTTTTCTTTTTAATTTGGTGCTTGCTATCACCTAAAGTTGAATATGGAAGTCTTTTTCATTGTAAATTGGATACTCAATTTATCTGTATTCTGCAAAATGTATGGTTTTGTTAGTTTTATTTAGCGAATTCTGATTATCAGATTCCATTTTCACTGTCCTTGATACTTTCAACTTTTTTAAACCGGAACCTTAAACTTTTATTGGCAATGCCTTCAGTTGAAATTGAGATATTCAAAAGTCGATATCACAGATTATTGATGCTAGCACAGATTTTAGACTTCAATTTTTTGCAAACTTCAAAAGTCGTCTGATCAGAGGATGTGGCATCCTATAGGTTGATAATATCCAGTAACAGTGATCGGGTGGAGCGTTATAGATTCAAAACACGGGCAGAGTGGTATCCAATCAAATCTAACAAATTGTAAACCCTTTTTAGAATCCCAAACTTCATACGAGAAATGAGTTCCAGTTGAATTTTGTGTTATAATTTATTCTATGCAGCAAGTCAAATGGTATATCCAAATGAATAGACCTTTTTTTATTTGACTTGTTTTAAGGCAATTTGTAGTATGTTTTGTGGGCTGTTTTCAATGTTGAATTAGTCTTTTTAATTAAAAAAAAGATATTAACCAAAAACGGTTTAAGCACAAACCGGAAGATATAATAAAGAAACAAATAAGTAATAAGCATTAATCAATAAAAAAAGAATGACACAAGACAGCCAGAAAAAAGTATAAGCCAGAAAGGAATGTTTAAGCTTATTTTGGGAGCATGAAATAAAAGAAAAAACGAACAAGAAAAACAAATATAAAACGAACAATTTATAATTGTGTTTATGTTGTGTATCTTAATTATATGTGTGTTTATAATTGTGTAATAATTATGTTGTAATTATGAAAAATAATAAGTTTGCTTGATTATGCCTCTTGGCTTTTGTGCAACAGCTGAAAACAGGCTGTTGTCGTTTATGTTTATATTTTTTATTCAGACATAAATCAAGTTGTTTTTATTCCTCTTTGTCATTTTCCTTGAAAAATAAATGTATTGAGAAAAAAAAACCTGTGGTCTGTTTTAACAGTTTAAAAACCGAGTTATAAAGTATTTCAAAGGGTGTTAATTTCAAAGACCGTTATCTGACATTTTCACATTTCTTAGCTAATTGCCATAAGACTTTGCTAAGCTGTTCTCATGAAAGCCCCCTCCCATTGCAGGGGGGGGGGGGGGCTCAGAATGCAGCTCAGAAAATGTGTATTGGTAATTATTTCAGCTGATTTAAATGTCAGATACGACCTTTAGCAACGATAAATTCCTTTGTAATGCTTCACGATTACAGGGTTGGATAAAGCCTTGCCCCAGCAGTTCTCTTGGTGTACCATGCCTGCCGCTAGGTCACTAAAAGTCGAACAGTAAAAGTAGTATAAAGTAATAAATAGTAATAATGAATGATAATTGGTCGTATACTGTAAAATAAATGATATAGTATAAAGTAATAAATATCAATAATAAAAATAGTAATAATTGAAACTAGTAATAATAGCAAAAACAGGGTGGAACATTTCCAATCCAAAGGTCGTGCAAACTAAATAATTACGGTAATAAGCCTCATTAAAAAAAAAAGACAAAAAAAAAAAAAAAAAAATCATAACAAAGCCTACGAACAAAACCATATGAGCCGATTACTCTTATCCCAGGCTGATGTTTTTGTTGTTAAGTACAATTCTTGGGTAAGCTTGTGATATGGTTGAGAGACCAATTTTTCGTATGACTGCTAAGAAACACACGCCTGAGACACTATGACTTTTTATGACCTTTATTTTACTTTTCTAATACGTTGTTTTTGGTTGTCTATCAAGCAGTTAAGGGGATATATATCTTATTCCGTTTAATGAGCCTGTGCTACATTTGTAAATATCTTTGGAATGTTTTATATTATCAGTATTATTGTATAATCAAAGTATCCTATACATGTTGTAGAATTGGCCTTTTAAAAAAATATTTTTTACTTTTTTTTGCTTTTTTTTTTGTCTTGCCTCTCTAATTTCATAAATTAAGCTTCTTAAGTGGAATCGAAATGGCAGCGTGACAAATGAAAGCAAAAATTTAGCATACATACTCCAGCAATAAGGAGGAAAATAACTTTTATTTGTAAGTCTAATTAATTATGAATTATTGACTTTATAGTCCAACATTTCCTTTTAATTAGCTTTTTAATTATTTTTCAATCAAGCTTTATGTTAATTGTTTATTCGCTTCTTTTAATTTTATCCTCAGTTAGCTTTTTTAAGTTCAGTTGGTTAGTTTTTTAGTATAGCTATGCTTTTGATTTACTTTAATTTGTTTTTAATCAAAAATTTGGTTTAATTAGCTCTAATCCTATTAATTAACTCTGCGGCCTGGGCATTTCTTTTTTTTATTGGTTTATAGGATTGTTTAACGTAAGCTCAATCGCGATTCTTTTGTACCATGCAATGGTATATCGACACTTGCTTGATTAAATTAATAGTAAACTTAGACTTAAACCCTCCTACGCCTGAGGGCGCATAGAGGCGCGACGGCTGACCTCCAGCTTGACTGACCTTGTGGGAAAGACCAAAGTTCATTCAAAAAGGTTTGGAGACTCGTTGCCTCTTTCTCCAGGGATCTACCAAGTGTGCTGCGTTGTCTTCCACTCCTTGGAATGCCGGATGGGGTTCAACACCATAAATCGTGTGGGAGGCGTCCTTCGCTCATGCGGGTCATATGCCCCCAATACTTACATCTTCTCATTTTGATCTTGTTGGTCACCAGTGGTTGTTCGGTATCAGCCCTAATCTGGACATTCGTTACTCTATTGGTCCAATGTACCGCAAGGATTCTACGCAGGCAATTATTCTCGAAACTAAGTAGTTTTTTCTCATCATTCTTTGAAAGGCTCCAGGACTCGCATTCATATAAAAGTAACAGAGAGTACATTACTCCTAAACAATCGCAATTTCAACATCTGAGAGCAGTATCTACATCTCCATATATTCTTCAGCTGAGAAAATGCTCCACCTGCACACACTATCCGTAGCAAGACTTCTCTATCACAATTCCCATCTTGGGTAATTGTACTATCGAGGTACTTGAATTCTCTGACCTCTTCTATATCAATGCCTTCATATGGAATCCCAGCTGCAATGGTCGTCACAACTGCGTTTGACATACTTTTCGTTTTATTAATATTAATCTTGAGGCCAACAGGGGCCGCTTTTGCTGCTAGTTCATTCAGATTATGTTGAATGTCCTCTTGGCAGTGAGCCACACGATCAATATCGTCAGCGAAATCGCAGTCGTGTATTTGACGTACGGGGCTTAATTGTATGCCTCCTCTAAAGTGGCAAGCTCGAAGAAAAAAAATCCATAAGTATTGTGAATAATATTGGAGATAGTAAACATCCTTGGCGTACACTGGACTCGACAGGGAACCACTCTGACAGCCCATTCAAATAGTAAAGAGTATTGGAGACATTATTTACAGCAAAAAAAAAAAAAAAAAAAAAATTTGGATGTTGCAAAAATACAGTTATTTCAACCAGCCAGGCGGCCAAGCCAGGAGGAGTTCTGTCGGCTGCTGTATCGTCTGAATTCACAATGAGTTCGAAGGCGGATTTGATGGAGTTCATCCAGGATTTTAAATGACCTCCACGCCTTTTTCTCCGACTTGGTAGCGGTTTGTAACGAAGTGCCCTAGAAACAAAGGGATTATCAGGCTTTTTGACAGGCATGGTCAAACCAGGAGACTGCGGTGCCGAATCATGGTTTCAAAATTGATGGTTGCTAAATTAATAAAGAATAAATTCCTAAATGAAAATGATAAAATAAATAAATTACTAAATAGAAAAGTAATACAACTGATTGCTAAAAAAGATAAATGCTGAATAAATCATAATTTGCTTGAATACCAAAGAGTTTGGCTGTTTGGGAGACTGTCAAACATGATGATCAGAACTGTCCCTGTATAAAAATAGTGTCATCCAGCAGGACTGGACGAAATCGAAAAGTGAATTATGGAAGTCTAAATACAAGTTTTAGCTGTATGTATTTTTTTTCTTCAATTTTTATTTTTGAATGAAGGTGACAATAAAAGAATCATGTATACAGAAAGGGCTCAATTGGTACATTGACCGAAGTTTTCTCTTAATTAGTCTATGTTCTGGATGTCGTCCCTAGTCGCAACTATTCTAAAAGAATAAAATAGTTTAAAGACAAAAAAAAAATGTTTTTAATTTCTTAAACTATCAGGTTGTTTTTTGTTTTTGTTTTTTGAAATAAACTTTGATCCTTTATGAATTACTTATTTGCATTTATCGCAACTAAGCTTGTTTTTGAATTAAATTTATTTCAAATGTGTCAAAACCTCCAAAACAGGTGAGTTAAATTCAAAATGCTAAATATTATCGGTAAAATTGTTAGAAGATGAAAATTCGGAGAAAAAAAAGGCTTAAGCACACCCAGTATATGTGGTAGTGGATTGATGTTTCTATTATTCCCCCTCCCCGAAAGAAAATGGAGGTTTAAAAAAAAAATTACGAATATATTACCGTTCGTTGTGACGTCCAAGTTTTTTATTTTTGTTAACATTAGCGTTAAAGCTCTGCTGTAGAATAGTGCGGTATATTTGGTGTCTTTAAGGTCATTTGTAAAGGGCCTAAGACTTCTCTGTTCATTTACCATGTTAGGTTAATATTAGTTTTGTTTTGGTTTTCTTGTAGAAAGCCATTTATTACTTTTTTTTGCTGAATACTGTGTTTTCTTTTTGTATTTATATGTGTTTGTCAAATTGTGTTTTATTTAGGAAGTGGCTGCTCGGGACTGTCAACTCGAACAAAGTTCATCCTCTGAGTCAACCCAAAGAGAGATTGTCGGGTTGCCAGGTGGCAACGGAGATTCCGTCCCTACTGTAAGCTACCGTCGCAATTTGCTTTCCTTTCTTGGATTCGGACCCACCCAAAGGCCGTCAATTCAAGATTAAAGCTTTCCCTACTGTTGATTGCTTACAGGTGTAGATTTGAACTAGAGTAATTTTATGTGTAGCCAGCGATGCCAAGTCAAGTAAAAAATAAATACCGTTTTGTTTGAGACACATCGTAAAACAGGCAGATGATGTACGTTGAATGGGGGTTAGGGGCTAGAAGTCACCCACTCTTAAGTTTGTTTTTTATACAAACAATTTGCTATAATTAAATTCTTGGACAAATCACTGATGAAATTCAAATGGATTTTTGGCTTGTTGCATTTTGTATTCTTGCTCGGGAAACCAAACATTTAAGGGATAATAAAGGAAAACATGTGAGAGAGGAAACCCTTACCTAAGGTAAAGGTATAAACTTCTACCTTTACCTAAAGACTTTAAAAGGAGTCTGAATGTTCTTGTTCTTTTATCATTTAAGCAGAGACAAAACTGCTTGAAAAAAAAAAAATACAATTCAGTTCAAAAGAGTAAATTCTCCCTGAAAATCGAAGCAATTTTCCTTACCAAAGAATTAAAGCAAATTTTTTTATCTAAAGGATTTTAATTTGTGTATGTGCGTGGGGGAAGGTAAGGATTTGTTTTTACTTTTATTTTAGGATCAACTTATGAGTTTGAGAAATACTGCTTAGTTTTTTTAAGAGAAGTTGTCTTGTTACCTACATTTGATGATTAAACTGAATTTAATTAAAATTCAGTTAATTAAAAATGATTATAATTATAAGAATTTAATGATTTATTATAATTTAATTATAATCAATTTCCTTTTGCAACAGTTTTGTGCAGAGGAGTGGCACAGATGTTTGATATCATGGTGGGGCTAAAGTTGAATTGAAGTCAGGCCAATTACAGCTCATGGAGTCTAGTACATAGACTTCCAACCTGCGTTTCAGCCGCTACGTGGTTGCACTACTTCTTACTTGACTTCAAAGTATATCCTGCCTCCTCATAAACGTTCATGAAAGTAGTTATTATTCAGTACTTATTTTCGATTCGCTGGCTACATCCTTCTTGTTTGGAATCTTGATTGTGTTTACTTCAACCAAAAGAACCTATAGTACTTATGTATTAATAATGAATGATTGTTAGGTTCAGAATGTATTTGCTTTTGTTGCTTGTTTTTGAGAATTATCAGTGTTCATGGTGATGGGAATTATATCTGGAGACTTTTTAAATTGCTACCGAAACTGCCGATTTAAATTTAGTGCTAGAAAAGCTTTGCTCTTTTGCTTTTTAAGTATCGCTTAAAATTGATAACAGTTACAAAAAAGCCATTCTAATGTGTTTAATGCAAAATAAAAATATATAATAGAATGATAGTACAAGTAAAATTAATAAAAGTAAACATAGAGTTTAAAAATCCTTTAAACGCAGAAAAAAAGACCTTAGAATATGTAAGAAAACACAAAAAAAAACCTACAGAAATAAGCGTTGGTTGGTGTTTTTTTTATGTGTTTTCGCTAGAAAACTCGCCTCTTCGTATTATCCTAAATTTTTTTAAATATATATATATATATGTATATATTTATATATATATTCACTGTCTTAATTATTTTCCTTATTCCTGTTCCTATGTGTAGGATAAAGAAATTTCGCTTTTTTGCGTTTATCCCATTTTTCTTACTCTAAACCTTTTTCTTCATGCTATAATTGATTTGCCATTTGAGTCTTTTCAATTTTTTCTTATTTTTGTCCTTTCCCCTATTCTTTAATCTATAAATAGCGTAAAAAAATTAGAAATTTTGCATTTCTTCTTTTCTTTTCATCTCCTTTTCCTTATATATTAATATATTTCCCTTATATTTTTCTCTATGTATTTTCCTTATATATAATATTTAAGTTTCGGATCAAAAGTTTCGCTTTCTGGGTTTTTCCCTGTTTTCATTATCTTAATTATTTTTCTTATTCTTTATCCTGTGCATAGGATAAAGAAATTTTGCTTTTTTTGCGTTTATCCCGTTTTTCTTACTCTTGACCTTTTCTTCGTGCTTTATATGGATTCGCCTTTTGGGTTTTTTCGTTTTTTTCTTACTTTTGTCCTTTCCCCTATCCTTTAACCTATAAATAGCGTAAAAAAATTCCAATTTTTGCATTTCTTCTCCTTTTTTTCATCTCTTTTTCCTTAATATTTATGTTATAAATTGGATAAAAAGTTTCGCTTTCTGCGTTTTTCCCTATGTTCATTGTCTTGATTATTTTCCTTATTCTTTATCCTCTATATAGGGTAAAGAAATTTCGCTTTTTTGCGTCTATCCCATTTGTCTAACCCTGAACCTTTTTCTTCATGCTATATATGGATTCGCCTTTTTAGCTTTTTTCGTTTTTTTTCTTATTTTTGTCCTTTCCCCTATTCTTTAATCAATAAATAGTGTAAAAAAATCTAATTTGTGCATTTCTTCTCTTTTTTTCATCTCCTTTTCCGTAATATTTATGTTATAAATTGGAGAAAAAGTTTCGCTTTCTGTATTTTCCCGTGTTTTCGTAATCTTAATTGTTTGCCTTATTCTTTATCCTATGTAAAGGAAAAAGAATTTTGCTTTTTGTCTTTTTCCCATTTTTGTCTTACCCTTAACCTTTTTCTTCTTGCTATATGTACGATGAGAAATCAGTTTTTTAATTTTTTCTTATTGTTGTCCTTTTCCCTATTCTTTAATCTAAAAAAAGCGCAAAACAAATTTACTTTTTTTTTTCTCTCCTTTTTTCCATCTCCGGTTCCTTAATATCTATATTATAAATAGGATAAAAAGTTTCAGTTTCTGTGTTTGTTTGTTTGTTGTTTTTTTTTCATTTTTCATGTTTTTCTCTTTGCAACTCTTTTAGGATTCTTTTTTTTTTCATTAATCCATAAAAATTTGTGAGAGATGATCTCATCTGAAAATGAAAAATTGTTGCAAATGACATTACATAGATCATATTGTTTTGGTAGAAACTTTAGATCTTGTTCATTGGAGGTGGATTCATAGAGTTTAATTTCAGTTGAGAATCCCATTAACCAACGAAGGAAGAAAAAAGAACTGGAGTTAAAATTAGTACTCCGGGATATCAACACATTTATTAACATCATTAAAGAATCTGATTTATTTCAGATTTGTAAAAAGTTGGTTAAATACTTCTCTTTTTTTGTGCGGCTTATGGAATATGTAGGAAATAGCCCAAATAGTTTAAAATTAATTAAAATAAAGTAAGGGTTTTTTCCAGTTTAAATTTCCAATTATCTCTGTGGCTTACAGATTGTAAGAAAGCAAAAATAGCACAAATGTTTTTTCATATTGTTGGTTTTTCTAAGCTTGAGTGGCGGACCTTTGTGCTCTGTGCTTTGGGATTAGATTTTGCTCTTGATGGGTTTTTCTCAGTCAGTGTTTTTCTGTTAATTTGTGCTCAGTTTAAATATTCTTAATTGGATGTCTTGGCTGGATAAAAACTTTTTCAAAGCAATACATTCCGCTTAATTATCTATTAAAAACAGACGAACCTTCCGCAAAATACAAGAAACTAGTGCACATTTTACGCAGCTAATAATTGCAGCTAACGTTTTCCAAGCGATCGTTTCAGCTATATGACTAATAGCGATACACTAAAAAGAAACCAAGAAGGGGCTAATTTACCCAAAAATTCTTCGATATAAGAGGAAACAATAAAACAAAGAAACCAAGAAGAAGCTAATTTACACAAAAATTCTTCGATACAAGAGGACACACTGTAGGAAACACTAAAACAAAGAAATCAACAAGGAGCTAATTTACGCAAAAATTCTTCAATATAAGGAATGGAAAAAAAAAAACCACAAAATATTAGGACAGAGGGTTAGCCTCGTTACTTTATAAAGGCTTGGCTAAGACATACCCAATAACTTACTCAACTTCAGATATAATTGAAGAATATTCGAGTGAGTTAGATTCTTATTGGATCATCAAGTATTTTTTTAGTATTCAGTATGGCATTTTAGTGGTTCTTTTTTGTTGCGTTAGAGACGGCGATTAGTCATATAGCTGAAGCATTTTTACAGATTGTGCTTTGGTCATTCTCTTCAGAAAATCCCTCATTTACTTCTTATATTTTCTATCAAACTGTAAAATTTTCAAATGTGTTAATTCAGCTATAAACTCTATTTGCTTTCTAAAATTAACTTGGAATTTTGGAATAAATTCACTGATTAAAGGGTTTTGGTATCTGATGTAAAAACTTGCTAACATTGATTTTGAAACGGAAGAATTGGCAACTCCTGTTCTGAACTGAGACCTGCTTTTACTAGGCACTACGTATAACCGGAAGTTTAAGGTCAAATTTAATGCGTTGTTTAGTGGTTGCTTTAACTAAATTAAGCGCGTTACTGTTTAAAAACACATTTGATTTTACAGTAATATGTTCTTTCTCAATTTCCCCCCCCCCCTCTCGTAAGCTTTTTTCTCCAGAAAAATTAAATTAGTTCTTTAACTGATTAAGTTTGTTTACTTAAAAAAAGATATACCCACAAAACTTACCCACATACCCACAAAAAAATAAATAAAAAAGGGATGTCTACAAAATTCGAGGCCCAATGCTCATGCAACCTTAGTGATTTCTTATTTAATATTTCAGACTTTTTGTTTGTGTAGCATTTTCTTTCTTTGCGTTATCTCATGTTTTCAGATTTTACGTAAAGTCCTATTCATCATTTTTTGTTTTTGCATTTTTATGATTTGGATTTTTTTTTTCGATAGCATAAATAATGTAGCTGTATCTATATCAGTTGATTTTTACTCTGCCACAAGCTTATTTTTTTTTTGCTGTACGAGTCTTTTATATACTCAGCAAGGTTAGATTGGCTTTGAGGTGTTCATGCTGAGAAATTCCTGTGTCTAAGTTGATTTGGGTATACAAGATATATCCAAAGAAATATCCAATGTAAAGTTTCATGAGTAATAATTTAATAGAAAAAGAAGGGTTTTTGTTGGGATTCGTGCAAATCTCAATTTGTATTACAACTGTTTAGTTACTATCAAGAGTGCCTTCAGACATTTCAAAAGGTGGGGGTATGATATTTAATATTTTATTTATTTCAAAATTTGTTAAAATTTCCATAAGATTCCATAAACCATCAGTCTTATATTTTGGTCTTCTATTAGGGAACAACCCCTTCCTCTTGTATGGCTTTAGGCCACTGCTAGTAAATAGCTCGATAGACTTGCGGTTGTTTGATCACATCTTAAGCCAACTTATAACATATGTCGTTATTCTAAGCTATCTGTTCCTTTCTCTTTCCTTAAACTTTAAGAGTTTAAGTTAATGTTGAAGAGACTGTCTGGGGTAATGCTTGTTGCTGAGATTGCACCATCAGCTTCAACCTCGTTTGAAGCCTCGTTTTTTTTGGCCTGCTTGGAAATTAGTTAGCTAGATATTGTAGGGACATCCCCGAATCTTCAAGGCAAATAAAAAAATATAGCCTATTTCGTTCTCCGGCTTCTCCATCCAAAGGTCAGGTCTGTGTGCACCTGTGATTTATCATTATAGTTGTGTACCTTTCTCACTAATCCCTCAAAGTGACGATCCCGATACTTTCTGAGAAATGCAAGCCGTCTTCGAAAAGAGCAATGGTGTTCTCACGTGTTTTTCTTTTTTCCGAGTTTTTTTTTTTAGATTTACAAAATACATACATTTTAAACAGTTGACACTGTCCAGTCAACCAGAAACAATCAACATATTTGGATCGAAACAAAACCAATGGGCAACCGATCCTATGGCAGTCGGTAAACCTTTTTGCTTAAAATCAAAATTCCACCTTAGCTCTCCTACAGGTTTGGAATGGTTCGCTTATATTTTTAAAGCCATGGCTGAGAAATATAGCTTGAGTAAAAAGAGAGTGGGGGGGGGGGTAAGTATCGCACTGTGGTAAACACTAAAAGCTGCATTCAAATCATGTTGTTGTCTTCTTTTTTTTTTATTCTAAATGGTAGCTATAGTAAAATTTCTTTTTAATGTCGCGCTTTTACGCTTTCTTATTTTTTAATTTTGAATAATCTTTGTCAGCGTGATTTATGTACATTTCTTAATACCCCCCCCCCCCCCACATCTTGAAAACAAAAATAACTAAATGACTGTTTAGAGCCGTTATATTATGAATTCGGACTATTTTACTACTAATAAATGAACTTTACATTGTTATTTGCTCGTCTTCACTCTGCAGGTGACATTTGGAAGAGATGTATTTGCAGTTTTTTCCGTATCCAGTTTTTTGGCTTATGTCGAATGGAGCATTCCTAAAGGAAAATTCCGTCGAAAGATGCGACTGAATGGATTAAACCATATCTTCTGAAAACTAAGAACTAATTTCAGACGTTACGTGAAATTCTTAAGAGTTGTTTTCCCTTTTTTGATCCACCTTCAAATCATCAAATTTATAGAAAGATTTTTCTCCGTTTTTTCTGTATTGTATTTTTCTCTTTCTCTTGAAAAGGTTACTATTTATTTAATTACAAGATATGCACAGGGAACTAAAATATCTCGAAATCGAATATCTTGCTTATTTGGATATGCATGGCTACGGCTCTATGAAAAAGGGATCAAGGTCCTATTTTGATTTAGTAAGGGTTCTTATACTTTCTATATCTGAACAATAAGCTAAAACAGACCAGCCATGACGGTCATTTCCTGAGGATGTATGGTACATCGACCCTCTGAAGGACTTGAAAAAGAAATGATTCTTTTGAACTACTGCGAAAAAAAAACCCATGAGACTAGATATTGAAAGTTCAATCAAGTTAGACCCACTGTCTGATTTCTTTAGCTGAACGATTTGCTTTGTAATTACATTGGGCAATAACTGACCAGGCTTTAATGGATGATTTAAACGCTTTTTAATATTATTCCGCTGCTTAACACCTCACTCATTTCGCTTTCTCTTATTTTTTAGGAATGTACACCAGAGAAGGAAAAATGTGTTATTATGTAAAACCAGGACGCACAGTGTATTCAGTGTTATGATAAATTTCTCTCTCTTCTTGTTGGCGAGCGCCCGGTGAAAATTCTTTTTATACTTTGAACCGAGGCTACGATATTACCTTACTGTCAAGCGTAAAGCTCGTGTCTGATGCTATTCCACTTCTGAGGCAACTGACAAAAGCTGTTTGCTAAGCTATTTGTTAAGGTCAGCATGGCAATTTATGTATTCACTGTTCGATCTTCCTTATCTATGTTGCACTACTGATCCTATCCCTCAGAGTAGCCTAGCAAACAGTTTTTGGCAATTGTCTTTGAATTAAGAAAATGCTAGACAGGACCTTTAGGCACTAATAGCAGCGTTATTATTCACTGAAGTCTTTGTGGATATTAATAGCCCTGTGAGTTTTTTTTTTTAAACCCGACTCTCGACTGGTGAAATCTAAATGTGTTTCTTAAATTTGTTTGTTCTGAGATTTCAATGGAGAATGTATCCTGAGTGTGGAAATAAATCGTAAGTGTGGAAGTTAACAAAATAAATTTGAAAATAAATATATGCAGTGCCATCACCCGTTTTTTAATCCTTTCAAGATAAAATTGAGCGGTATTGTAGATTTGAATTAGTAGTGCTATTGTAGATATGAACAATAGTGGATTGTAAAATATATGGTTTAGAACTACGCTTGTTGTTCTATAAATGAGAATGTAAAACCTCTAAATGTAACGTAGAAAGTTGTATGTGGTTCCTTTAACTAAAATTGGCCTCTTGGAAGTATTCTTATTCTTTTGATAAAGATGTATAAAAAAAACTTCAGGTTTTGTCTAGAAAGCTAAAATTCTCTTCATAGGCTGTTTTCTCGCAACCTCGGTCTAAAACTAAAATAGGCCACTTGGAAGTATTCTTATTCTTTTGATTAAGATGTATAAAAAGCCTTCAGCTTTAGTCTAGAAAGCTAAAATTCTTTTCATTGGCTGTTTTCTCGCAACTTCGGTCTAAAACTAAAATTGGTAACTTGTAAGTATTCTTATTCTTTTGATAAAGATATATAAAAAAAACTTCAGCTTTAGTCTAGAAAGCTAAAATTCTCTTCATTGGCTGTTTTCTCGCAACCTCGGTCTAAAACTAAATTGGCCACTTGGAAGTATTCTTATTCTTTTGATAAAGATGTATCAAAAACCTTCAGCTTTAGTCTAGAAACCTTAAATTTTCTTCATTGGCCGTTTTCACGCAACCTCGGTTGAGTGGCCTCAGAATTAATCAAGAACCGAAATGAGAACAAAGTGGATCTTTATATCCAAATAAGCTGCATTATGGCTTACAGTTTATCATTCCTCATTCAGACAAGTTTTCCGGAAAAGAGCTTAATAGTTTTAACAAAGAAATCTAATATGGACAAATCATAATGATGTTTCATTTTTCGGTCTTTTTTTCAAAGAAAACCTTTTTTATTTTAGAAAGGATAAAGTGCTGAAAATAACAGAAAAAATTCATTTTTGTAACTGAAGCACGGATTTTCACTCTTTAGAACTTCACAAAGTTTACACTGACCCGTTTTTCCTCCCAAGGTCCTTTTGCAGCCGTGTTTTGAACAACAGTGCCCGGGCCCAAGTTAACCTTTTCAGTCACCAGTTTTGTTCAATCACCCAAATTTTTAATTCAAGTAGTTGACCTGTTTTCTGCAGGTACTAAATTTTTGCTTGAAAGATTTAAAGGATAACCCCTATTCTCAGCTACTGTCCATATAGATAAATTAGAGATAATACAAGCGACCAAGTTAAGGAAGAAAAAACCCTGGTGTCTACATAGTGACTGAAAAGGACTAAAAAGAGGCGGATAACAAATATGTTACATTTCAATTTTTTGAAACAAAAGTTTTGTAGTGTTTTTTTTTTTTTCATTGAAATTAAAATTTAATATTGGACCATGTCTTTAGTTCTTTCTTGTACTAGACCTAGCTGTAATAAGTGCAGAATTTACCCTCGTTTCATGGTAAACTTAAAAAAAATCGACTAGATGTAAGGAGCAGTTTAAAAATTTAATGCGAACAGAAATTATTCCGTATATGAGGGAGGCTGTCCCTGTCTCAACCCTAGCTCTTTACGTTAAAGTCTTAAAGTTAAAAAATATATATATATCGTTCACATTCAACGACCCTTGTGCTTGAGCAATCGCTCTGTAATAATTGTGGCAGAAAGTCAAACTTCAGCGCTAAGAACGAGAGTGGAGGAAGGGGCAGCCTCTCTTATAGACAGAATATTTTCGGTTGGCTTAAATTTTAATTTGGCCCTTATTTTCTATTACAAAAACTTCCGTTATTTAATTTCTGACCTTCTTTCAAAGTATGCCAAGGAATCCCCCTCCCACCCCGTGTAAAATAGCTCTTGAAACTTTTACTCATCCCAGAAAATTTGCCTCTTAGAAATTCCCCATCACCCCAAAAATTCCGTTATTTCGCATTAAAAACACCTTATGCCAACATGGGCAAAATGTGTGACTTTCACCCTTCTCCCGAGGGACTGGGGTTTCTTGTCATCCTCAAAGGCATAGTTTATGGATCTTTCAACTACACTGAAGTAAATGACTCCAAATTTTACCCGGATGTCTTTAGGGAAAACCTGTCTTGGAGGGAGGCCAGTAGCTCCCAATCATTTTGGCTACTTAAAAATTGCTCAAGAACCTTTGATTTCCGTTCCAGTTACTCATCTCATACTTTCTCGGACCTTTTGCTTGGTGCGATCACCAAGAAAAAAATGTGCGTTCAGTTTACCGCCAACAGTTTGATTCAAGTTCAATGGATCAGGAAGAAAAAGCTCAGAATTTTTGCAGCTCTTCATATACAGACTTCGATCTTATTGCAAGTTAAGAAATCTTACTTTAGACTGTTTAAACATAATGTTGGTTTTTATGGCACTTGGTATTAACCAAGTGACATATAGCAGTCGGTCTGTCGGTCCCGGTTTTGCTACTTTAGGCACTTCCAGGTAAGCTAGGACGATGAAATTTGGCAAGCGTATCAGGGACCGGACCAGATTAAATTAGAAATAGTCGTTTTCCCGATTTGACCATCTGGGGGGGGGGAGAGTGGGGGCCCGGTTAATTCGCAAAAAATAGAAAAAATGAAGTATTTTTAACTTATCAGCGGGTGATTGGATCTTAATGAAATTTGATGTTTGGAATGATATTGTGTCTCAGAGCTCTTATTTCAAATCCCGACCGGATCTGATGACATTGGGGGGAGTTGGAGGGGGAAAACCTAAAGTCCCGGTTTTGCTACTTTAGGCACTTCCAGGTAAGCTAGGACGATGAAATTTGGCAAGCGTATCAGGGACCGGACCAGATTAAATTAGAAATAGTTGTTTTCCCGATTTGACCATCTGGGGGGGGGGGAGTAGGGGTCGGTTAATTCGGAAAAATAGAAAAAATGAAGTATTTTTAACTTATGAGCGGGTGATTGGATCTTAATGAAATTTGATGTTTGGAATGATATTGTGTCTCAGAGCTCTTATTTTAAATCCCGACTGGGTCTGATGACATTGGGGGGAGTTGGAGGGGGGAAACCTAAAATCTTGGAAAACACTTAGAGTAGAGGGATCGGGATGAAACTTGATGGAAAAAATAAGCGCAAGTCCCAGATACATGATTGACATAATCGGAACTGATTTGCTCTCTTTGGGGTAGTTGGGGGGGGGGGGGGGGTAAGTCTTAAAAATTAGAAAAATGAGGTATTTTCAACTTACGAACGGGTGATCGGATCTCAATGAAATTTGATGTTTAGAAGGATATCGTGTCTTAGAGCTCTTATTTTAAATCCCGACCGGATCTGGTGATGGGGGCGGGGAGTTGGGAGGGGGAAACCTAAAACTTGGAAAACACTTAGAGTGGAGGGATCGGGATGAAACATGGTGGGAAAAATAAACACAAGTCCTAGATAGATGATTGACATAAACGGAACGGATCCACTCTCTTTTGGGTAGTTGGGGGGGGGGGTATTTCTTAAAAAAAAAAAGATATTTTTAACTTACGAACGGGTGATCGGATCTCAATGAAATTTGATATTTAGAAGGATATCGTGGCTCAGAGCTCTTATTTTAAACCCGACCGGATCTGGTGACATTTAGGGGGGGGGGAGAGTTGGGAGGGAGAAACCTAAAAATTGGAAAACACTTAGAGTGGAGGGATCGGGATGAAACTTGGTGAAAAAAAAAAACGAGTCCTAGATACATGATTGACATAACCAGAACGGATCCGCTCTCTTTGGGGTAGTTGGGGGGGGGGGGGGTAATTCTGAAAAATTAGAAAAAATGAGGTATTTTTAACTTACGAACGGGTGATTGGATATCCATGAAATTTGATTTTTAGAAGGATATCGTGTCTCAAAGCTCTTATTTTAAATCCTGACCGGATCTGGTGACATTGGGGGAAGTTTGGGGTGGGGTGACCTAAAATGATGGGAAACGCTTAGATTGGAGGGATTGGGATGAAACTTGGTTGAAAAATAAGCGGAGAATAGAAACCTGTCTAAGATACGTGACTGACATAACTGGACCGGATCTGCTCTCTTTGGTGGAATTGGGGGGGGGGGGGGTAATTTTGAAAATTGAGGTATTTGTAACTTACGAAAGGGTGACCAGATCTTAATGAAATTTGATATTAAGAAGGATCTTGTGCTTTAAAGTTCTAATTTCAAATTCCGACCAGATCCTGTGACATTCGGGGGAGTTGGAGGGAGGAACCGGAATTCTTGAAAACATAAAAATTGGAGTATTTATATCTTACGAATAGATGATCGGATCGTAATGAAATTTGATTTTTAGAAGGAATTCATGTCTCAGAGCTCTTATTTCAAATCCCGACCAGATCTTTTGACATTGTGGGGATTTGGAGGGGGAAATCTTGGAAAAACACTTGGAGTGTAGGAATCGGGATGAAGCTTGGTAGATAGAATAAACAAATGTCCTTGATACGTGATTGACAGAATCGTACTGGATTTGCTCTCTTTGGGGGAGTTGGGGGGAGGGTTTCAGTGATTTGGCGAGTTCGGTGCTTCTGGACGTGCTAGGGCGATGAAAATTGGTAGGCGTGTCAAGGAGCTGCACAATTTGACTTGATAAAGTCGTTTTCCCAGATTCGACCATCTGGGGGGCAAAAGGGAGAGAAAAAATTAGGTATTTATAACTTACGAGTGGGTGATCGGATCTTAATGAATTTTGATATTTAGAAGGACTTTGTGACTCAGAGCTCTTATTTTAAATCTTGACCGGCATTAAGCCTCTCATTTTCCTTTTTAAATCAATCTATTGATTCATAGAATTTTGTTAGAGCTCATACCATATGATCTCTTGGCTCTTAGCTCTTCTCGCCTCGTCACAAGTGCCATATGAGCTCTTAGCTCTTGTTATTACGGGGTTTCGTCCGTTCCCCAACTAAAGAAAATGTTAAAATTATTTCTGGGATTAAGACTGCTTCAAAAACAAGAAGAACATATAATATATTGCCATCTCTATCAAAAGCTATTGCCATCATTGTGAATTTTCTAATTCAAAAAATAATTATAATGTGTTGCCTTGACACTGAAAGATTGAAAGATTGATGCTGCCAGGTTAGTATGTTTTGGTCTTTATCCTCTCTGAAATACAAAAATTATACTTTTCTTTACAAAGTGATAATAAAATAAACCTCGTTATTGCTTCGGCAACCTCAATGGATGGAGTAGGGAATCCTGGTTAAGCCATTTCATGGAAAACCTGATAAAAATTCTAAAAAATATTAAGCTTCAGTTCTATTTTCCCAGAAATCTAAAAATGTTGATTGATCGAACTGTGTCGACTGATTCATCGGATCGGCTGATTGAATTTTGCACATTATTAAATATAATATTCAAATCTTAAATCTATTAAAAAAAACTTTTTTTTAAGTTTGCTTCATATATAGGACTGGACAACTGTCGGTAAGTGTAACTTGTGTCAAAACCAACGATGATCATCTATGGTTGGATGGCAGAGGATTGCAATATATATTTATCTTACCTTTATGCTAGTTACCTAGCCTAAGCAACGTCTCTAAAGTGAAAGACTAATACTTAAGGTTGATGTTACCTGTGCAAGTTTTATCTGTGGCACTGGGCTACGTTTTCGACGAGGCAATTTTACACGGAAATTTGCTGTCATTTGATCAGTTTTTAGATTGAAGAATGTGTGAAAACAGGAAAATTTAGTATTTTAAGGAAGTTACATTATTTTCAAAGAAAACATCTTAATTCGAAGTGTATGGGTACCTTGCAAGAGCGGAAATTGGCGCTTAGAATAAGCAAAAACCTGCTAATGTCATCTGCTGTTTGACATTAGTTTGCATATTATCAGTGTGTAATCAAGGCAAAATGAGTGTAATGGGGCAAAACTAGTATAGTAATAAGTGCCTAACCTCAGATTCTGCAAACGAAACAAAACGCAATTACAGAGCATGAAAAAAAATATCAAACACTGGTTGGTGTCGTAATTTTTAGACATCACGCACCGGTTACCACTCTTACAAGATACTCATATTCTTTGATCTAAGTGATATCGCAATTCTGCCTCAGTGAATTAATAAGTTTAACTTTAAAGTTGAACTTGAAAAATAAAAAGTCGTATGCTGACCAATAGTCTGCGCAGCGCAGGTGTTGATCTCCTGATTCACTGCCTTTGGCCGAGAGTGCAATGCGTGGTGGGGGTAAACCCTCTGACCCCTCCTGTGTTTTTCTCCCATATTTCTCCAGCTAGGCATTGGGAGCTAGGTCGACTCCTGCTGGGGTTATTGAGTCACACCGCTGACCCCTGATCTGAAACGAATGATCTGAAAGTAATCATCGAGACCAGGACTCTAACCCCTGTCCTCACGGACAAAAATTCCAAGTTTAGTAAGCTAACCACTCGGCTAGGACGGTTAAATTAATAAGTTTGAAACTAATTAAATCAATGATATAAGTATCTTGTTCTTCTGGTGCTGATTGCATCCGAAGACTGCTCACAAAATTGCGCGTTTAACTGGCAGTACAAACTTTAAAAGTTTAGGATCGAGCAACTCTTGTGGAAACCTTGTGATCATGGAAATTAGCAGTTCGTTTTAGCGAACAATTTCCTTTAGTTGATCCGCTTTGGAAAATTTGGATTATACTCCTGTATTATTCAGAACACACTCGAAAAGTTGGCTGAATGTAAGATCTGTGAAAACTGGTTTCATAGCCACAAAGACAAATAACGGGTGACAGAATGCACTGGACTTGTATAATTTGGGCAATGTATTTGCACGTTAGTGTCGGGATAAGTTTAGGTTGTTAAGTTAGTTTACCCACACACCCCTCCCCGTAATGTGCAAATATATAGCCTAATTATATTATTATCGAAGCTAAAGTTTTATATTTTCATCATATTTTGGTATATTTCATCAGGATTGACCTTACTTCACTTCTCAAGTGTGTTCTGAATAATAAAGGAGTACCGTTTGGATATTCCACCCGGGCAGGATTATTTTTTTTAAATGTTGCTCTGTAGTTAAGAAGGTTTTCTTTCTGTTTCGATAATTCTGCTAGAATTCAACCTTTAACGGAGTGCCCATATTGTCTATTGATTGAGTTCAACATTCTCTGAAAGTTTCAATTTAATACCATTACCGGGTCATGAGATATTGTACACACCATTTTAACGAGTTAGGTGTGCATAATATATTTTGATTTAGTTCAACATATCCTAAAAGTTTGTATTAAATACCATTAACTGATCCTGGGTCAGTCCACATACGCCCTTTTGACAACCAGCATAGGCATAGTCGTATTTTGATTCAGCTCAACATTACGATCAATATTGTCTGAAACTTTCAACTTAATACCCTTACCTATTCCAGAGACACTGAAGACGTGTCGTCACCAGAATGCATATGGTATCTTTTGATTTAGTGCAAAATCTCAATCGAAAATTTCCAAAATGTTTAACTTCATAATCTTAGTCGTTTCCGAGGCATTGTTGCTACGCCCATTAACAACTGGGATGCAAGCAATGTCTTTAAGTTCGACTTCCCCACGGAAATTTCTGAAAGTTTCAACTTAAAACCCTTACCTATTCTTGAGATATTGCAGACATGTCATTTTGACAAACAGAATGCATATGGTGTCTTTTGATTTCGTGCGAAATCCCAGTCGATATTTCGGAATTTTAACCGTTCCTAATATATTGCACCTGCTGCTATCTACAATAGAGATGCAAACATTATCTTGGAGTTCCACATTCCCATCATCCTTTTCTGGATGTCTTAATTTGATACTCTTCTCTAAATGTCTTTGAAACATTGAAGTTATACCAAGAACCGTTCCTAGGGTTAGTTGCGCCCCGGAAAAATTAGCTCAGCGCCTACCTTCCGACTCAAATATAAGCAAAAGTCGAATCAAAGTGAAAAATTTCAAAATGGGTAATTCTCCAGCCGTGACATCCCCAAGCTGGTGCCTGGGGCAACTGCTCCACCCCAAGATCGGCTCTGTATATTTCGTTTTATCAACAGGGATGCACCGAGGATTTTGATATATTCCCGAAAAATTTTCACTTAATAACCATGGCCATTCGTGAGATACTTCATATAAGCCCTTGAAAAAAAGTGGATACATTATGCCATTTTGACAAGCAAGATGCAGGTAAATAGTTCATGTTGAAAGTAATAGCTCTGGTTGTAAAAGTAGAAGTTGCTGTTGTATATGCAGTCACAGTTAAAGTAGTAGTACTAAAAAATAGTAGTCGAAGTCACAAGTAGTAGTAGTTGCAGTCACGAGTTGCCGTATTCTTGGTTGGAAGCAGTCACAGTTGCAGGTACTTATAGTCGTAAGAAGTACAATAGCAGGGGAGTTGCGTTCGTTTTGGCAGTTGCAGTCACTAGCAGTCATAGTCGAAAGCAATCGGGTTTACAAGCAGTCGCAGTCTCGGTTGCAAGTAATCTTGAACTAGATTTTATTGAACAAGATCGCTATACATAAATTTTATGCCAAGAAGACAGAGAGGCAACTCCTTATGTTTCCTTTAACAATAAAGATAAGGAAAAAGAAATGACACTTCAACAGCTCTCACGGAGCACAGGGGCGAAACAAAAAGAAAAAACATCGACTCACGTAGTCGAATTTGCAAGTAGGGAAACTTGCAAGTACTCAAAAGTAACTATAGTGGTAGTTAGAGTCACAGTAGCAGTACGAATAGTGGAACTTTAAAGTTTCAAGTTCATTTAATTCGTAACTCCTAAATAAATAATTCTTAGGAGACTATACATAATGCAAACAATGAACCTTTGTTCATTTCTTTTGTAGGTAATAGAGAAGACGATTTTTAAAAAGTGAAGTCTGTTAGAAAATAATGACAACTCATCAATATTCATTTTAGAATTACTGGTAAGTTTCATAGTAAAAGGTAAGCTTGTCACAAAGAAAAGTGACCCTTAACTTCGTCAAGTTACTAAACATTGACTGAAAATTCTCGTTTGATTACAGTTCAAATGAGAAGTGAACACCTGAAAAAAACAGGCGATTCGGGAGTGGGCAAGGAAAGAGGCTTACCTCTCAGCTAAAAAAGTTGTTCTATCACTGTCTAGCGTCTAGAAATTTCTTCTAGTCCCCACGTAAAATGTAATACTCTCTAATGCTTTCTATTGTATTCACTATTCAAGTGAAAGTTGTACTATTTTAGTGTAAAGTAATGGTGATTATGTCAAAAGGTTACGTCATTCATTTTCTTTGGCTTGGTACATGATAAAAGTTAAATATTATAAAGAGTTATGACTCAAAACCAATAATACACTCAATATCATTTGAAAATAAGCATATTCCTAATTTAATCCTTTTGCATTCTTCAAATATAACTTGGAATTTTTTTGTCAACCAAAAAATCAATAGGCGTGACACCAAAGGGAAGGCCAGGAGCTTGTGTTTAGCTCATACAAATTTTTTAAATCAAGGCCCTTTATTACATTTTAATATTTGTGTAGTAGTCTCAGAGTTAATATTTTCTGTAACAAATTGCCCTCCTGTGAAAATGTTTGGCTAGCCCGTTTTTACAGCAAAGATAATAGGTCTCTCTGTCTTGCTCCTACATTAATTAAACAAGAATTATTTTCTACAAAAAACTCTTTAAAAGAAAGTAACTAAACCAAAGATGAGCGAAAATAAAGTAAAATAATTGATCAAGCAATAAAGTAGCATAAATCAACAGTAATAAATAAGTGAAACCTAAAACGGACAGAAACCATAGGCAGTGTAATATTGCTGCGTAATTAAAGAGCGATGTAGGCACAATGTATTATTTTTTTTTTCTTTATATCTTCTCACCAAGACATTTCGTATAAAAGGAATTGTCATAGAAACTTCGAAAGAGCTCATTGGACTGGAAATCTAATTTTATAGCACTTTTTTGTGAGTCAAGAGTGATTTGAAGGCAACAAGCCCTCAAATCACTTCCACAAACACGTCCAATCTAAGTTTTGAGACGATCATTTTGCTCAGCATAGCTTGACAGGTCCAGAACTTATGTCTGGGGATGATAACTGTCCCCCCTTTAAACCCTCAGGGCAAGGATTGTAAGTTACGCCCCGGGGGCATACAATGTTTTTGTGGAAGTGGTTCTCGTAATAATTCTGGAGGGGGTCATTTTGATTAGAAATCAAAATTTCTAGTGTCCTTTTTAGAAGTTGAAGGGATTGGAGGGAAACTATTCGACATTTCCCAAAATACATCCAATCTAAATTCTAAGAGTGCCGTTTTGTTAAAAAAAAATTAAAAGGCCTTATCGAGTTGCATCGGGGTTGATAAAATCCCCCAGAGTCTGGGCAAAAGGTTTGTAAGTTATGCACAGGGGGCATATAAGGTGTTTTATCGAAGAGGTGGTCGTATAAACTTTAGAGGATGCTCATTTGATTGGAAACTGAAAGCTCTTCTCCCCTTTTAAGAGTCAAAAAGTGATAGGAGGGCAACTATACAACCCCTCTCCCTGGCACCCTCTTTTCCCCAAGCACATCTAATCGATATTGTGGGATAGCCATTTTGTTCAACATTGACCAAATAACATATAACTATGCCTTTAGGGTAGACACGGCTTCCCAGAGCCCAGGAGTAAGACCTGTAAGCTATGCCCCAGTGCATATAATGTTTTTATGGATAGGGTAGTCGTTTAGACTTCGGTTGGGGCTCATTTGATTGTAAATTCGAAGTTCTAGTACCCTTTTTAAGAGTCAAAGTGCTTGGAGGGCAACCGCCCCTCCCACACCCATCATTTCCTAAAACATGTTCAATCAAAATTCTTAGAGAGCCATTCTGCTCAGTATTGTTGAAAGATCCAGTAATTATGTCTTTTGGGTATGTCAACCTCCCCACAGTCCTCAAGGCAAGTGTAGTAAATTTGGAAATTCTTCCATTATTTATTTGTAGTATATTTTCTTTAGAAAGGTCGGCATGTTTGACTTTTACTTTCCGAAAAGACGAAGGTCATTCCGGTGAGCTTTTCAAAGAACTTTGAGGTGAGTGTTGAACTAAATCAATGCACGTTGTGTGCACACGTGTTACTAAATGGGGATAACTCACTAATGACTGAGCATATTGATTTGAAAATTTCAGAAAGTGACAAGGTTAAGCTGTGGCTGATTTTGAACTAGCCAGAAAACACTATGTGTATATTTTTAATGCTACCTCTATGGTTACTGTAACTAATGACGATAAGGGTATTAAGGTGAAACTTTTAGGGACCGTGTAGAGGGAGTTTGAATCAAACGAAAAGCCAACTTCATAAGCAGCGCTACATAGAAATATCTTGAGACTTTTAAAGGAGCTAAATAGATTTTAAATCAAAAGTTCTAGTGCCCTTCTTACGAGTCAAAACCGATTTGACAGAAAGCAGCCCTCCTACTTAGCCCATAATTTTCTAAAAATTTCCAATCAAAATTTTGAGACATTAATTTTGCTCAACATAGTTGAACGGTCCAGTAACTACGTTTCTAGGGGTATTGGGTATGTCAACCCTCCACAATTATGCACTTTGCCCACGAATATATTCTTCGAAATCTTACAAACAATGTATTTGCAGATTAAACAATTTGAATTGACCTTTCTAGACCCTAGCCTAGGCTGGAGACAAAATAAGATTTTCATTTCAAAAACCGTTATCACAAAACCTAAAAGGCCAAATTCAACTTCAGGGCCAATAAATAAAAACAGACAATAAAGCCTAAAATCTATGATGCATTAAACTACTACTACTATTTACAACCCACTGCAGTACCAGTGCGCCTGAGGTCAACACAACTACGCGCGCTCCTCTTCCATCACAATCTTATCAAATCCTCCCTCTACACACTCCCAAGAAGCTACTATTTACCTTAAATTTTTCTTTATGACATCCTCCCTAACCCAATTGCAGACGACCTTCTTTCCGGTTAGCCCTAGATAGTTGGCCGAAAAGGACAATCTATGGCAGTCTGTCATCCTTCATTCACAAAACGTACCCTACCCATCTCGACCTTTCTGTCATTATATTCCTTGAAAGCGGGATTGAACCGCACTTTTCGCACAACCTTCGGTTTGATATATGGTCAGTCAGCCTCGTATTCAGAACAATCTGTCGGCAATTTCTCTGTTGATAATATCATGCAAATCTTAATCTGTATGTCGGATTGCACTTGTTTCAGAACCATATCTGGCCACTGTCATCAATGTTAGCTTCTAATATTCTAATATAGGTTTAAAGACTTATCTTCCTATTCTTCAAAACTTTTTTCAACTGTGAAAAAAAAAACACAGTGAGCCTTGGATATTCTACTTTTAAAATCCTCAGTGTTCCCACTATCTTTACTAATAATTCTACACAAAGGTAAGCAACGCTATTTACCTGATAAATCTTTTTGTCGCCCTACGTTAGCAACTTGGTCTTCTTAACAATAATTTTCAAACGTGTTTACCACTCTGAACTCGTGTAACCTCTAAAAGTTCATTGATGTTCCTCATACTTTCATCTAGGATGCTTAAATCATCAACAAAATCTAGTTCCACGAAAATTTTTCCTCCCCATTTGATTCCGTGTTCTCTCATTGCCTTTTCTGTGCCCACTAAGACAAGTTCCATCAAATAGTCCATATAAAGAGGAATAGAGCTTAACCTTTCTTAACTCCTGATTTAGTACAAAACCAGTTGCTAACCTCATTTCCTACCTTAACCGCAGCAGTGTTTTTCTCGTAAATTGTACTAATCACATTAATGTATCTGTCTAGTATACCATAGAAGGATAATACATTCGCTAAAGCTCTTTTATCAACAGAATTGAACGCTTCCTCATAATCTATAAAACTGAGGACTATAGGTGTCTGACAACTCAGGAACTTCTCAATTATTGACCAAAGAGTGGAAATTTAGTCGACAAATCCTCCACCTTTTCTAAAACCCCGCTATTCTTCTCGTAAAACTTTGTCTACAGCATCTCTCAGTCTAAAAATTATCTGATCATTAAGTAGTTTACTACCTACGGAGACCAGACTAATGCTTCGATAATTACCAGAATCACTCTTATCATCTTTTTTCTACAGTGGGTTAATTAAGGTTTTCCTAAAATCGTTAGGTATTTCCCCCTTTTCAAAAATCATATTCATAATCTTCAGTAACTTATTTCTAACCTCAGTGCCACCATATTTAAGAAACTCATTTCCCACGCTATCAGCATCTGGAGCATTTTTTTATTCTTTTAGTACTGTCGCTAATTCTTCCTAACAAAGCGAATCTTCCTTTACACCCAAGGTATCACAAACTGATTCATTTTGGCGATGCTCTTCTGTCAACTAAAGTTGGAAATCTGCACAGAAAATCTTTAGCCTATTACTTCTGACTCATTATATATTCATGCCTACAAATACTATGTTACTACGGGGAGTCAACTTATAGTAGATAAACTAGCTATGGAGAGGTTTTCGGCCCAAAAACCACCGAAAAAAACAGAAGAAGCCCAGACCAATTATCCATTAATCAGAATTTCCGCAAGAATCCTTTGTCATTTACTAGCCTATAATTTGCTCAAGGAACGCAACTCTTCAAGTAGGAAAAGAGTTGACCACACAGTTCCCAGTCTTGCAAGTACCCCGAAAAGGTCGAGGCAGCCCTTAGCAAAAGCCGTTGTCCATAGATCTAGATCTTATGCCGTGCCACAATTGTCCTCCTATATAAGATCCTCCTATGATTGTGTTTTGCGTTACCCTGCAATTTAGCCCATTACTGGGAAAAGGTTTGTTTCTCTTGGAACACGTGCACACACTGGTGGGCCCTGCTGAGCGTATATTTGAGGGATCGTCTTCATCCCCTCCCTGTATTTACGGCCCTGGGCTAGGGTGCCCCAGTTTTAAATATGGGCGCCATGGGGCAAGATCCCCCTTGGTCTGTGGCTCCTATGGAAGTGCCCTCTATATCTGTAAAGCGTTCCCCTATCGCCACCTGGGAACAAGCTGACTGATCTGGGAGAGGCCCCTAATGACCTGTAGACCGATAAATCTATTATAATAGCCTATATCTAAAATGTCAAGCCCAAATCTACTATGTCAAGCCTTAATCCTCTGTCAATCTTAAATCTATTGTCTTAATCCTAAATCTACTATATTAAGCCTGAATGTACTCTGTTAAACTTAAGTCTACTTTACTTTTTCTTACACTTGCATATACTTTTTGGTTATGGACGTAAAACCTTAAACGAAAGTTCTTAAGCCGAACTGGCCAGACATGACAATGAACAATCAAGAGAGATAAAACTCTAAAAAAGAAAACTTCAAACGAGACGACGGCCAATAGAATTAAAATTTCGCCTGTATAAAACAAGGCGTCTTCAGCACAAGATAGTAAATTAAAAGAAAACCCAAAATTCATAAGACGGGAGTCCCCCTCCGTCCCATTGTATCAACTTTTTCATCACCAGTGGCAAAATTAGGAAAGTGGATGTCGGTGGCATTGCGTCCACTCTTAGGAACACAAAAATCATATATACAAAATTCCATAAAAAATTTCACACTGGAGGAGAATTCAATTCTCTGTAGTTTTGATGTAGTGTCCATGTATTCAAATTGTAACGTAAAAAAGTGCGAGGATATATTAAGGATTAAATTACAAAAGCACTTTGATTTGATACAAGATGTGACCATGGCGAGTTTGGAGATTGAAGTCATTATGAAATTGGTTATTCTTGCAAATGAACATTCTCTTTATTTTGGTTTTAGAGGTGAATTTTATAAACAGGTGTTTGGTTTGGCTATGGGGGCATCTCTCTCCCCTTTGTTGGCAAATCTCTTCATGGAATCTATTGAAACCTCCGCCATGCACAGTTTTAGGCTCTGTCCTTGTTTCTGGGGCAGATTCATGGATGATGTGGTCTGCATTTGGAAACACGGTTTAGAGTCTTTAGACCTTTTACATAAACATTTAAATAGTTTTGACAAAAACGTAAAATTTACAGTGGAGTTTGAAGAAAGTGATAAACTACCTTTTCTGGATATCTTATTGATCAAAAGTGAGTTCCATTTACTTTTTTCAGTTTATAGAAAGCCTACCCACAATGATAGGTATTTGAACTTTCACTCTTGCCACCCTATCTCAGTGAAACGGGGGGTTGTGATTGCACTGGTGGATAGAGCTTTCAGAATTTGTTCCCGGGAGTTTTTAGATTCTGAATTGTTATATTTGAGGGATGTTTTATTTTGTAATAGTTACCCGATTAAATTCATTGATAAAATAATAAAAAATAGACGCATTAAACACAACAATAGGGTTATTGGGGTTTCACAGTGCACAGAATTGGACTTACCGAAACGTTTCATTTCTTTACCTTATGTACCTACTTTGGGGGAGATGCTTAAAAGAATTTTGGGTAAACATAACATTGATACTTGTTTCCAATCAGTGAGACCATTAGGTAGTTTTCTTAATTCTGGGAAGGATTTAACCCGGGGGGAATTAGTTAGTGGGGTATATAAAATTCCTTGTTCCTGTGGAAAGTTTTATATTGGTAGAACTCACCAACAATTTACTGAAAGATTTATTGAGCATCGCTACTCAATAGAAAAAACCTACAACTAAGAAAGCCTCCCGAAACTTTTGTTTCGGCTCTAGCTGAACACACATTCTTTTATCCTGAACATTTTATACAATTTGATGAGGCTAGAGCTATTTCTAATGATAGAGGTATTTCTCAGTGGGCGAGGGAGGCTATAGAAATTAAAAAACATATATTTGCTAATATTTCAATAAATAGAGACACAGGGAATTTAAATATTGACCCAATTTATGATATTCTTTTAAAAAATGAACCAATAGTCGATGGGGGAATTAAAATTTTACACAATCACCAGGGGACAAGATTACCCACTAGACCAAAAAGAGTTGCTTCAATGTTAGCTTACAAAAGGATTATTTCGCAACAGAATAATTAACTAAGTTTCAATTTTCATAAATTTTCTTCAGTTGCTCTTTGATTCTCATTGAAGTAACTCGCATAGCTGCTTTTCCCTACGTGGATAAGTAGCGACAATTGTATTTATTATATGTGGTGGTGGTTTTTATTTGTTTTTAGATTAGTTTTCTTTTAATTTACTATCTTGTGCTGAAGACGCCTTGTTTTATACAGGCGAAATATTCGCGTTGTTTTAGTCTTTTAATTCTACTGGCCGTCGTCTCGTTTGAAGTTTTCTTTTTTAGAGTTTTATCTCTCTTGATTGTTTATAAACCTTAAACCACAAGAACTGTTTAGAGCTGCTCAATATTTTAAGAATATGCGGCCCTTACCCCCCTCTTATCCATGATTCCTTTCTTTTTGGTTCGCTAAAAATTGTTCTTTTGTTCTTTGGGGCTCTCAATCGACACATTTTTTCGGCGAGAAATGGCGTTTGCAAAAACCATGTATTTTCTACCCCTCTTTTTTCAGTTTAGTGTGATGATCTTGGTAAGAGTCGTATTTCTATGGAACTTGTTGCCACATGAGCCCCTTATAGTACTAGTGTTGCTACCAGGAATTTCGCAAACCTGTAAAAAATCCCCCCAAAACCTATGTAATTGGTGAAAAACCGATTGCCCCTTTTAGACAGTGTCCCAGCCTTCTAATTGCAGTTATTATAGTCTTTATTGACAGTTTCCAGAATCTGGAACAATAAAATCGCTAGAAAGAACAAACCAAATCCATGACCATTATGTAGAACTGTCATTTAAAATTCCCCAAAATAAAGGTGTAGCTGGGTCATGTCACAATGAAACAAGAAAAATCAATAAAACTCATTAAAAAAAAAAAAATTCAAGGATTTTAAAGTTGTAGGAGGAAAGCAACACTTGCAAAAATTCAGCAAACACTGGAAACTTCTATAGAAATAGTGAAAAGAGAGAAAATAGCAGGATACTGAATAGATCTTTTCCGTAAAGAAGGGACATTTTTTTGGTATGAATTACAAGAACGATAATGTCGGAATGGACTGACGGAATGATAATGTCGGAAATAGGGAATTGTAGGTCGAACCTGGATATAAAGTCTCATATGGGAAATATATTTCCTATCACTGATAGTTTACTCATGGAGCTAATAGCATAATACACAATTGAACAGAATTCCGTAATAATTCTTCAATCTAATGAGCTCAGTGTTTTCATTTCTATTTTTTTCGAAAGATCCATTTATATATAATCCATTTACTGACAAAAACAGAAAAATACCGAATTGTTTTTGGCTGAATATCTGTACATAGCTCTCAGGTTGAGTGCCAAAAACAAATTTCGTACTTAAAATCTCCTATGTTTTACAAGTTTTTAGAAAAGAACAGTAAATATACCAAACAGGTATCAGCAATTTGCTTCTTCAATCTGTTTCCGTATCTGATTTGCAATTTTTCCACTAGATTCGTTTTCTTCGATAAAAATAATTAGAAGTAAGATATTCGAATGGCATTTGTTTCTTCTATTTTATTTCGCAATTGTGGAGAGGAGGCTGAAATTAAAATGACATGAAATTTGTTTCTATCTATTTTTTTTTAAACTATTACCTACTAACACTTTCAAAAAAAAAAATTGAGCCATAAATCTTCATTCTGATTGGTCAAGCTTAAGAGATTATAGACTGGATGCACATTTAGTGCTGAAAACGCTTAATTTTGATTTCGAAAAGTGTTACTAGAGTTGGGCCAGGCACGATTCTCATGATTGGCTGTTTTTATCCCGACATCTTATTCTTTTTTTTTAGTCATTTAACTTATGCACTTAACTGCATGTCGAAAGTGAGGCTCCAATTTTTGTTTCGATTGTTCATTCTGTTTGTAGACCCATTTATCATGTAGATATTGTAGACCTTTTAGGCTAGTCTATAAAGAGACAATTATTGCGGGTACGTAAAGCCTATGATTGCATAACACTAGTCCAATTTCCATTTTAGGCTACTGCCAGCAGTGCTTCCACTTCTACCGATTTATCGGTAGATCAACCGATTTTCAGACTTTTCTACCGAATAAATTTCAAGCCTACCGAAATACCGATTTTTGGTGATTTTTTGCCATTTTTTTTCTTTTTAATTGGACATAATATGCGTGACCACGAAACGCACCATTCAGCGAAATTCTGGAGGCAGAACTTAGACCTGGTTCCTTCATTGCATTATGTGGGTTTTGCTCTTCAAATAAAACATCATGAATGGGAAACAGAAGAACCAACATTGTCTTTCCTCATTTCACTTAAAAATGGTGGAGTTTCTCGATTTTTTTTCTTTTTCAACCATCTCAAATCAAATGAAAAGGGAGTAGTTAATTAAGAAACTGATTATATTAATTATGTATTAATTATTAAAATGTTTATAGTAAGTTACATGGCTTAGACTCGCTATTTCAGAGCTTGTAGAGCGTAACCCTAAGGTGGACCATAATGAAGTGATGAAGGTATACCTTACAGTAAGAGAATTTTAAAGGAAGCAGTTCCATAGATCAAAGCCAGGCTCGTATTTGATGATGATTTTAATGAGATATCCTGTCTTATAGAGCCTTCAAATGCTGTTAAGCTCAATTCTTTTAGTCTTGCACCACTTCTAGTTAAGCATTTCCCCCTACATGTCTTAGAGCTGCCATTAACTCGGAATGGTGTAAACAAAGCTTTGTTGATGTTCTGAAGGATCTGTGTCAGTCGCCAGTAGAATATTGGAGATTCATTTTGTCCATTGTTACCCCAAGTGGCCGACCAAGGTTCGCAAATCTAAGGCACGTTATTTACTTTTTCTTTTAATTGCCTTTCTCGAATGATATTGCAGAACATCTTTTCAGTACTTTAAAAGAAGTGAAGACTGATAAACAAAATAGATTGTCGACGCTGACCTTATCTATCATCTTGCGTCCCAAATGCGGGACGAAGAGGTTGATTATGCATTCTTCATTGCTGATAGTTGATCATGAAATAGAGAAACGGCTAAAGGAAGCACGAGCATCTGCGACAGTTGAAGAGTGTATATGAGTGATCAAATTTGTCTATAATAGCAAAAGGTTCTGTTTTTGTTGCATTTGATATTTGAAACTTCCACTGTTCCTGAATTGTTGTTTGAAGACCAAACTGTGCTTTATTGATTTATTGTGATGAAAAGTACCTAATTAAGTAGATTAGAATTCAATCAACGTATGTATCGATAGGATCTTAGGCTAAGGCTTCAAATTGTTAGTGATGTATGTCTACGTGGAAGATCAAAAGTTTCTGTTTTGAGTTGCATGGGATATTTGAAACTGCCACTGTTCCTGAATTGTTGTTTGAAGACCAAAGTATGGTTTATTGATTTATTGTGATGAAAAGTACCGAATTCAGTAGATTAGAATTAAATCAACGTATTCTACTGATGTGATCCTAGGCTTGATTCCTTCGTTTGCAGATGTGTATCAGTTGCTTTAATCATTTTAACCATATTTTAATCATTTGATTTGTTGTTTGAAGTCCAATTTCAAGTGCTTTACTATGATGAGCAGTACCTGATTAAGTAGAATAGTTTTCCATCAATAATAATTGAGTATATTGAAAGTGCATTGCTTAAGCCCTGTTCTCATGTGCGTCTAGCTCAGTATGTGTTTTGACGCACGTGTCAGGTAATATATTCGTGTCTAAACATATCTTGTTCCAACGTAGGCATAAAACCAAATGCCAATTTAATTAACACACGAAAATAGTTTTTTCCTTATGTGAGCATTGGATTTACAGTTGCTGCAGATTTGCAGCATCTACTACAAATGCCGCGTTTGCAATATTTTAGAATCGCCGCTAGCTCAAGAGTATACCATATTGGTATACTAGCGATTTACAAGAACCACTACAAATGCTGCATTTGCAACGACTGCAATGTTTCGTAACCATCGAGATTACCACGAGATCAAACAACACCTCATTACTCTTTTGCAGTTTTAAAGAAAACATTACTTTGAATCGTCGTATGATCAATCGAAAGTTGATAGACCGTTGTAGAATGGTCTAATTCTATCTGGGACTTCAGCAGAAAATTGAGCATTTTTGAGAACTTATCATGCACTTAGAGGGTTTGGACATGTCTAGAAATTCCCTGCCGATTTTTCTACCGATAGCAGGACGCCATCTACCGATTTTCTACCGAATTTTAGGTACACCACACCGAATTCCAAAGCCTGCGAATTGGAAACACTGACTGCCAGTTGCAGTGAGCACACTAAAAGCTAGCCCTGTAATTTTCAAACCCAAGAGTTCATTGGACAAAAATTATAGAAAACTAATTTAAAGCAGTATTCTCTTTAGCCTAGACTCTATCTTAGATAGGGCCAACATTGCAGTAGAGTGCATTTTTAAAAAGGAGAAGATTCGTTATCTAGCCTAATAACAAAAGTGTAAGGTAAGGGGTAAATTTGGAGGACTTTAAATTACTGACCAACAAATAAGCTGAATATATAACTTAGAAATTCAATTTTAAGGGTAAATATATGACTGTTCTTATCATTTACTTACCAATAAAGTGAACATACAACTCATTACCTTTCTTTATGCTCTTAAATAGCAAAATTCATATTTAAGCACTTTTTGAGCTCTTAAAAATGACAAATTTTCAATTAAAGTATTTGTTATCAGTTGTTTTCCAACAAAATAATACTACATTTTCTTAGCACTGTTTTCTTGGTCATTTTCAACAAAATTGTGTTACATTTTCTCATTGCCAAAATTATTTATAATAAGGTTAGTTTAGGTTAGGTCATAAAGTGCTTAAATTTGAATTTGTGATAGAAGTGATTTTTGTAAAAATAAAAAGCATGAAAAAAGGCATCAAGTAGTATGTTCACTTTATTGGTAAGTCAATTATGTGAACAGTCATATATCTACCATTTTAAGCCCTTTATTGACCATCAAAGATTATCCCCTTTACTCCTAGTATTGCCTATATAAAAGGGCTAAAAACAACAGTTATTACTTATTATATGCAGATTAATTATAGTTAGCACATTTGGACTGCAGATCTTAATATTTTTCCCCAACCCCCCTATTATGCAAATATATAGCCTGAATTATATATTTCCTATGTGTTTTCGTCTTATCAGTTTTGTTGCAGCTGATTCAATTTACAGGTAAATGGGTTTAAACAACAGTAAAGCCAAGACCTTAATGTAAACACAGCTCTTCTCTAAAGATTTGTGAGTTTTTTTATTCAAAATGGAGCAGAAAATAAGTATTGAGTGGTATGTTCATCTTATTCATAGGTCATTAATTGGGTATTCTGCATCAAATCAACATACTTCAGAATAAAATACTGCATCATTGTCTTCGATTTAGAGGTAGGAATCTGGAGTGCTTGATATCTTCTATCGTCGGAGGTTTGTTGTTGGAGGTTTAAAGGAAGGTCCGTCTTTTCCTAGTATCTCAAGTATTCTGGCACAAGTGTGTGGCCCATTTTTTTTTTGTTATTTCGTACCTCAAGGCAAGTTGTCAGGCACAATTTGCTTGTTTGCCAATTTGCTCAGTTACTTTTTCACATGGGGCAAAGTCGGAATTTAAAGTGGTTGAATTCTACAATTCAATCTTGGAAGTTCAAATGAGGTTCCGTTTTTTCTTAATATTTCAACTATTTTAGCACCTGTGCTAGAGCAAGTATCACGTAACTTTTCAGTATCACGTAAATTGCGCAAATTTTGAGGTTCAATTCAGTTGTTTCCCATTTTGACCAGTTGCATCACAATTCTGAATTCTTTCAAAGTTCATCACCAATGTTTTCACCTCTCCTTAAAATAAATACAATATCTTTTTCTAAAATTTTAGCTCTTAATTATAGTGAGAGATTTAGTGGTATTAAAAAAACAACAACTCGGATTTACATAGCAGGAGACAGATATTATAGCACCAGTTTTAGACCCTTCTTTTCGCTATTTCGTACCTTGCGCAAATTGCCTGACATAATTGTGTAAAGCTTCTACTTTTCTCTATGAAGTATAACCTTCTATGTTCTCTCTTCTTTAGAGTCTTATGGTAGCGTTGGCCTACCATCTGCTGTCTTACCGGTAGAGGATGTTTAGCGTCTCTAACTTTCATAAAGTTTATGTGTAGAGTATACAAATGTTTATTAACACATATATTACAGTAAATGTACATAAGACGAGGTCAATTACAGAATTAGAACATGACTCAAGTAATTTAAAACGGTAGCATATATTCAATAAAACAAGGAAATAAACGTCGAAACATGTGACAGGAACTGACCTATTTTAATCTGTCAACTACTGGAAATACTGATAATTGCTCCAAATACTCAGAATTTATAATATTAATATAGCTATATAGGAAATGGACATTTGACAGAACTTGAATATTTAATTATTTATCTAACACGGGAAAACCTACTTTCAAAGTTTACAGATTTTCCCCAGGGTTTTCAAAATCATTTTTTTTGTGAAAAAACTGATTTTCTATCCTCAAACAAAGGTACACTTAATAAGAACACAAAATTAAATACTGGTACTAAAACTGAACAACAAGACACAAAAATTTTTTTCCCAATTCACACTTTTAACTTTCATTTCAATTTATATTGTCACGCTCCCGGGTTTTCAAAATCATTTATTTTGTGAAAAAAAATGATTTTCTATCCTCAAACAAAGGTACACTTAATAAGAACATAAAATTAAATACTGGTACTAAAACTGAACAACAAGACACAAGAAAATATATGGACATCCTATATAATTTCCAATAGTATATTGGAAATGGACATTTGATAGAACTCGAGAATTTAATTATTTATCTAACACGGAAAAACCTACTTTCAAAGTTTACAGATTTTCCCCTTGGTTTTCAAAATCATTTTTTTGTGAAAAAAATGATTTTCTATCCTCAAACAAAGGTACACTTAATAAGAACACAAAATTAAATACTGGTACTAAAACTGAACAACAAGACACAAGAAAATATTTTCCCAATTCACACTTTCAACTTTCATTTCACTTTATATTGTCACGCTATGTTCTCATGAAATTCACCTAACTACGCCTGATAAAAAAAATTGATAGGAATATCTCTGAGAATAATTTGTGTTTGAACATAATACCTAAATAAAAATGAGAATTTTCAATTCAAAGAAAATAATGGTTTTTTTCTTGCACCAAAGCATTAATTTTTCCAAAAATTATCCGATTCTTTTATTATTCATAATTTATCAAAAG